>NC_140585.1:605787642-605802395 GCF_964204655.1 Triturus cristatus
CTGTCCCTGGCCTGGCTGGAGGTCCGGAAGCTGGTCCCGGTGCTGGAGCTGCGTCCCAGGGTGCGGCTCCGTTCCCGGGGTGCGGGAGCCCCCTGTCCCGCAAGCCAGCCTCTCCCCGGGCCTGGCTGGAGGTCCGGGAGCTGGTCCCGGTGCTGGAGCTCCGTCCCAGGGTGCGGCTCCGTTCCCGGGGTGCGGGAGCCCCCTTTCCCGCAAGCCAGCCTCTCCCCGGGCCTGGCTGGAGGTCCGGGAGCTGGGCCCGGTGCTGGAGCTCCGTTCCCGGGGTGCGGGAGCCCCCCTGTCCCGCAGGCCAGCCGAGGGTCCGGGAGCTGGGGACAGGGTTCCACCGGGGCCCGGGGAGGCTCTCCCCGGCCTGGCTGGAGGTCCGGGAGCTGGGCCCGGTGCTGGAGCTCCGTTCCCGGGGTGCGGGAGCCCCCCTGTCCCGCAGGCCAGCCGAGGGTCCGGGAGCTGGGGACAGGGTTCCACCGGGGCCCGGGGAGGCTCTCCCCGGCCTGGCTGGGGGTCCAGGAAGCTGGGCCCGGTGCTGGAGCTCCGTCCCGGGGTGCGGGAGCCCCCTGTCCCGCAAGCCAGCCGAGGGTCCGGGCGCTGGGACCAGGTGTCCACCGGGGCCCGGGGAGGCTCTCCCCGGCCTGGCTGGGGGTCCAGGAAGCTGGGCCCGGTGCTGGAGCTCCGTTCCCGGGGTGCGGGAGCCCCCTGTCCCGCAGGCCAGCCGAGGGTCCGGGAGCTGGGGACAGGGTGTCCACCGGGGCCCAGGGAGGCTCTCCCCGGCCTGGCTGGGGTTCCAGGAAGCTGGGCCCGGTGCTGGAGCTCCGTCCCGGGGTGCGGGAGCCCCCTGTCCCGCAAGCCAGCCGAGTGTCCTGGAGCTGGGGACAGGGTGTCCACCGGGGCCCGGGGAGGCTCTCCCCGGGCCTTGCTAGGGTCCGTGTGCCCGAAGGAGGCTCCCCGGCCTGGCTGGGTTGAGAAGCAGCGACCGGCCCCGGGGCCTGGGTTTCGGTCAGGGCCTGGGGCGTGGGAGTCCCCGTCCTGCGGCCTGACAAGTGTCCGTCTGCCCGGGACAAGGGTCCCTGGTGCAGAGCCCTGGAGCCCTGCGTGGGTGGGCAGGCAGGGAGCCCTACCACTACGGCTGCTTTCAGTTGCCGGCCATCTGGTGGCTCCTTTCCCCTCGGCCATCTGGTCGCGCGCAATGCTTTCCAATGGGGCGACCAGATGGCCGGGCCGGCCTGGAAGTCCCGATGAGGGTCCATTTGCCTCCCGGATCCCAGCCAGGGCTCCAGGAGGCCGGGCGCGTTCGCCCCTAGGGTCCCCTCCGTCACTCGCAGCGCGCGAGTTACAAGAAAGGGGGGTATCCTTCCTCCGGATTAGTAGGGGCAGGGTATGCCGGAACACCCATGCCGGGGCTGTGCGGTTCATTGCCGGGGACCAGACGGGCTACGCCCGGGCAACATCCTTCCCAGGCCTCCGGGGCTTCCCTCCTCCGGGCCGCGGCATGGCAAAGTGCCCAGGGACGGGCTCCACGGGTCCCGGGCAGTCCTCTCCGCCCCCCCCCCGGGCGCCCAGGCCCCGAGAGCTCCGGTGGTCCTCCCCGTGCCTGAGGCCCAGCCGGGAAGCAGAGTCCCACCCCGAGCCCCTGGTGGGCGGGTGGGTGGGTGGGTGGGTGGGCAGGCGGGAGTCCTTTCAGTTGCCGGCCATCTGGTCGCGCCTTTCCCCTCGGCCATCTGGTCGCGCGCAATGCTTTCCAATGGGGCGACCAGATGGCCGGGCCGGCCTGGAAGTCCCGATGAGGGTCCATTTGCCTCCCGGATCCCAGCCAGGGCTCCAGGAGGCCGGGCGCGTTCGCCCCTAGGGTCCCCTCCGTCACTCGCAGCGCGCGAGTTACAAGAAAAAGGGGTATCCTTCCTCCGGATTAGTAGGGGCAGGGTATGCCGGAACACCCATGCCGGGGCTGTGCGGTTCATTGCCGGGGACCAGACGGGCTACGCCCGGGCAACATCCTTCCCAGGCCTCCGGGGCTTCCCTCCCCTGGGCCGCGGCATGGCAAAGAGCCCAGGGACGGGCTCCACGGGTCCCGGGCAGTCCTCTCCGCCCCCCCCCGGGCGCCAAGGCCCCGAGAGCTCCGGTGGTCCTCCCCGTGCCTGAGGCCCAGCCGGGAAGCAGAGTCCCACCCCGAGCCCCTGGTGGGCGGGTGGGTGGGTGGGCAGGCGGGAGTCCTTTCAGTTGCCGGCCATCTGGTCGCGCCTTTCCCCTCGGCCATCTGGTCGCGCGCAATGCTTTCCAATGGGACGACCAGATGGCAGGGCCAGGCCTGGAAGTCCCGATGAGGGTCCATTCGCCTCTCGGATCCCAGCCAGGGCTCCAGGAGGCCGGGCGCGTTCGCCCCTAGGGTCCCCTCCGTCACTCGGAGCGCGCGGGTTTCAAGAACGGGGGGTAGCCTTCCTCTGGATTACTAGGGGCAGGGTACTCTGGGACCCCTCTCGGTCCTCAGCCGGCAACTGGGTCCTGCCGTGTGGCAGGGTGCCCGGAGGGTCTTCCCCTGCGCCTGCGAGCCCGGGAGCCCCGGCTGGTTCCAGGGGCCCGGGCGGGCCCCGGGTCGGGGTCTCCGTCCCCGGGCCCTGTCCCCCGGCCTGCGGCACTGCCAAAGGCCCGGGACGGGGTTCCGTTGTGGCCGGGGAGCCTCCCCTCGCTGTATTGGGTTCAGGAGCTCCGGCCGGGCCCCTGGGGGCCCCGGGGAGGGCGGCCTCCCCGCCCCGGGCTCCGTCCTGGGTCCTTCCGCGTGGCAGGGTGCCCGGGGCGCGGTCCGGAGGGCCCGGGGAGGCTTCCCCATCGCCTGCGGTCCCAGGAGCCCCGGCTGGGTCCAGGGGCCCGGTCGGGCCCCGGGTCGGGGGTCTCCGTCCCCGGGCCCCGTCCCCCGGCCTGCGGCACTGCCAAAGGCCCGGGACGGGGTTCCGTCGTGGCCGGGGAGCCTGCCCTCGCTCGCCTGGGTTCAGGAGCTCCGGCCGGGCCCCTGGGGGCCCCGGGGAGGGCGGCCTCCCTGCCCCGGGCTCCGTCCTGGGTCCTTCCGCGTGGCAGGGTGCCCGGGGCGCGGTCCGGAGGGCCCGGGGAGGCTTCCCTTGCGCCTGCGGTCCCCGGAGCCCCGGCTGGTTCCAGGGGCCCGGGCGGGCCCCGGGTCGGGGTCTCCGTCCCCGGGCCCTGTCCCCCGGCCTGCGGCACTGCCAAAGGCCCGGGACGGGGTTCCGTTGTGGCCGGGGAGCCTCCCCTCGCTGTATTGGGTTCAGGAGCTCCGGCCGGGCCCCTGGGGGCCCCGGGGAGGGCGGCCTCCCCGCCCCGGGCTCCGTCCTGGGTCCTTCCGCGTGGCAGGGTGCCCGGGGCGCGGTCCGGAGGGCCCGGGGAGGCTTCCCCATCGCCTGCGGTCCCGGGAGCCCCGGCTGGTTCCAGGGGCCCGGCCGGGCCCCGGGTCGGGGTCTCCGTCCCCGGGCCCCGTCCCCCGGCCTGCGGCACTGCCAAAGGCCCGGGACGGGGTTCCGTCGTGGCCGGGGAGCCTGCCCTCGCTCGCCTGGGTTCAGGAGCTCCGGCCGGGCCCCTGGGGGCCCCGGGGAGGGCGGCCTCCCTGCCCCGGGCTCCGTCCTGGGTCCTTCCGCGTGGCAGGGTGCCCGGGGCGCGGTCCGGAGGGCCCGGGGAGGCTTCCCTTGCGCCTGCGGTCCCGGGAGCCCCGGCTGGTTCCAGGGGCCCGGCCGGGCCCCGGGTCGGGGTCTCCGTCCCCGGGCCCTGTCCCCCGGCCTGCGGCACTGCCAAAGGCCCGGGACGGGGTTCCGTCGTGGCCGGGGAGCCTCTCCTCGCTCGTCTGGGTTCCGGAGCTTTGGCCGGGCCCCTGGGGGGGGGGCCCGGGGAGGACGGCCTCCCCGCCCCGGGCTCCGTCCCGGGTCCTGCCGCGGCGGCAGGGTGCCCGGGTGCGGGGTCCAGAGGGCCCGGGGAAGCTCCCCCTTCCCTTTTGCCTTTCCCCTGGGCCATCTGGTCGCGCACGTCCCCTCGGCCATCTGGTCGCGCACGTCCCTTCGGCCATCTGGTCGCGCAGGCCCCTTCGGCCATCTGGTCGCGCAGGCCCCTTCGGCCATCTGGTCGCGCGCAATGCTTTCCTATGGGGCGACCAGATGGCCGAGCTCGCCTGGAAGTCCGCATGCTACCAAGCCACCCCGAAACGCACCCACGGACCCTTCACCTGCCAGGCCTGCAACTTCACCTGCCTCCGGACCTGCATCGCACCCGCCAAGCCGAAAAACCAGCAACAACCACCTCAAGTGCATCCTGCTCAACACCCGCTCCGTCCACAGACACGCCGTCGAACTCTGGAACCTCCTCGACACAACATCGCCAGACGTCGCCTTCCTCACAGAAACCTGGATGAACGCCTCATCAGCACCCGACATCGCCACAGCCATCCCGGACGGATACAAGATCTGCCGGAGGGACCGCGTCAACCAGACTGGAGGAGGCATCACCATCGTACACAAGAACACCATCCGCATCACGACCAACTCCGACGACACCTTCACCGCCGCCGAACACCTCCACTTCCAGATACACTCTGACCCCAAGACGACCCTCAGAGGCACCCTCATCTACAGACCCCCGGGACCTCGCGCACAATTCAGCGAAGACATCGCAGACTTCATCAGCCCGCACGCCCTTTCCTCTGCTGACTACATCCTCCTAGGGGACCTCAACTTCCACCTGGAGAACAACAAGGACTGCAACACCAACACCCTGCTGGACAACCTCGCCGACCTCGGACTCAAGCAACTGGTGAACACCCCCACTCACTACGCCGGCCACACGCTCGACCCCGTCTTCTCATCCAGCAAACACATCTCCTTCAGCCACGCCACCGGACTTCATTGGACTGACCACAGCTGCGTCCACTTCAGCTTCAGAAAAACCACGACCCACCACCACCCGCAACAAGTTCCTCGCCGGAGCTGGAGCAAGATCACCGCCGAGCAGCTCACCAGCTCCCTCAGCCGGAACCCTCCCGCCAGCACAACGGACCCTAACGAATGAGCCAGCAACCTCACACAGTGGCTGACCGCCTGCGCCGACGACCTCGCACCACTGAAGAACCCTCCCTGCAGACCCGGCAGCAAGAAAGCCCCCTGGTTCACCGACGAACTCAAGGACTCCAAGAAAAACTGCCGCACCCTCCAGAAAGCCTGGCACCACGACCAGACCACAGACAACATGACCGCCCTCAAGCACGCCACCCGCAGCCACCACCAGCTGATCCGCACCACCAAGAAGACAGCATACAAAGAAAGACTGGACAACAACACCCACAACAGCAAGGAACTATTCAGCATCATCAAAGAGCTCTCCAACCCCAGCGCCGAAAACAATGACATCACTCCCTCACAAGACCTCTGCGACTCTCTCGCCTCGTTCTTCCACCGCAAGATCGCCGACATACACAACAGCTTCGGCGCACCAACCACACACCCAACCGCCATACCTACACCCTCCACCACCACCCTCTGCGCCTGGACCCCGGTCAGCACCGAAGACACCACCCGCATGATGAACACCATCCACTCCGGATCACCAACCGACCCCTGCCCCCACCACGTCTTCAACAAGGCCGACTCCATCATCGCACCCCAACTACGGGACATCATCAACACCTCCTTCCACACCGCCACCTTCCCGGAGAGCTGGAAGCACGCCAAGCTCAGCGCCCTCCTAAAGAAACCTACAGCGGACCCCACCGACCTCAAGAACTTCTGCCCCATCTCGCTCCTCCCTTTCCCTGCCAAAGTCATCGAGAAGACCGTCAACAGACAGCTCGCCGCCTTCCTCGAGACAAACGGATCCCTCGACCCATCGCAGTCCGGCTTTTGAGCCAACCATAGCACCGAGACCGCACTGATCGCAGCCACCGACGACATCAAATCCCTGCTCGACAACGGGGAAACAGCGGCCCTCATCCTCCTGGACCTCTCTGCAGCGTTCGACACTGTCTGCCACCGCACCCTAGTACAACGCCTCAGCAACATCGGGATCCAAGAGAAGGCACTGAAGTGGATCATCTCATTCCTCGCCGGAAGAACTCAGAGAGTCCGTCTCCTCCTGTTCAGATCCGAGGCCACCGAAGTCATCTGCGGCGTACCACAAGGATCCTCCCTCAGCCCAACCCTCCTCAACGTCTACATGAGCCCCCTCGCAGCCATCGCACGCCAACACAACCTCAAGATCATCTCCTACGCCGACGACACCCAGCTGATCCTCTCCCTCACCAACGACCCCGACACTGCCAGAACCAGCCTCCAGGAAGGGATGAAAGACATCGCCGAATGGATGAAGAACAGCCGCCTGAAATTGAACTCAGACAAGACGGAAGTCCTCATCCTGGGTTCATCGCCCTCCGCCTGGGACGACTCCTGGTGGCCACCTGCCCTGGGCGCCACTCCCAAGCCAACGGACCACGCACGCAACCTGGGCTTCATCCTGGACACTGCCCTCTCGATGACCAGACAAGTCAACGCCGTCTCATCATCATGCTTCAACACCCTACGCATGCTCCGTAAGATCTTCCGATGGATCCCCACCGAAACCAGGAAGACGGTCACCCAGGCACTCGTCACCAGCCGACTGGACTACGGCAACACCCTCTACGCCGGAACCACAGCCAAACTTCAGAAAAGACTCCAACGCATTAAGAACGCCTCTGCACGACTCGTCCTGGACATCCCCCGACACAGCCACATCTCCGGCCACCTGAGAGACCTACACTGGCTCCCCGTCAGCAAGAGGATCACGTTCAGACTCCTCACCCACGCACACAAGGCTCTCCACGACCTGGGCCCCAAGTACCTCTACAGCCGCCTGACCGTCTACACGCCCACCCGACAGCTACGATCGACCAGCCTCGCCCTCGCCGCCGTACCACGCATCCACAGAGCCACCACCGGAGGAAGATCCTTCTTCTACCTGGCAGCCAAGACCTGGAACTCCCTCCCCATCCACCTTCGGCTGACCAAAGACCATCTCTCCTTCAGGAAGCAACTCAAGACCTGGCTCTTCGAGCAGTAACGGACCCCTCTCCCCCCAGCGCCTTGAGACCCTCCGGGTGAGTAGAGCGCTATACAAATGCTATGATTGATTGATTGGTCTATACAAGCGTCGAGTATCAAGAAAGGGAATTACTAGCCAACGTGGTAGTATACACTGTGTACTGTGCACTGGATTGCTAATGAACCCTCGACAATGACTCAAAATTTAAATCATACAATGAATAGAATAAAACCAATATTTCAGAACAAAAGCTGTATTAAGTTATATCTTCTTATGCATGATTATACATCATAGTCATGTCAGAGAAATCTGGTAGTTTCACAGATATACATCATATCATTTGGAAATCATAACATGTGGTCATTGCATCATGAATAACACATGAAATAATATAAATGGTGCTTTACAGTCTATTGCATTAAATGCCCCTGTGGTAAAGCGTACGGTGGCAAAACAGAACATAAACTCAAAGTCCGCATCATGGAACTTAAAAGCAAAATTAGAACAAAAAGTACCACATCTAGCATAGCCACACATTGGGATGAAGCTAATCATACTATATCCCAATTAAGATTCCAAATCATTGAGCAAGTGAATATTAGACCAGGTATGGACATTACTAAGATTTTGCTCCAAAGAGAAATCTTTTGGTTCAAAACATTAGACATGATGTTTCCCACAGGTCTTAATGACCGACTAGACATCAGTTGTTTTTTATGAAAGTTGTTTTTTTATGAAGGTCTGTTTGCTTACATTGTGTATAAACCGCATTTGGCTGTCTATCAAGATGCACAGTAGTGGTAGAGGATACTTGTCATTGTTCACCAAGTTTGCACTTCACACATCACTTTGACCCCTGTCTTCCTATATGGTAATTATTCTTCTATCCTATCATTTTTCATATGCATTCTTTCACCTGTCTCTTATGTTCCTACCTGGACTGTTTTGGGATTATTGGCCTTTGATATATTTACATCTCCAGCACATCTTTCAGATTACTCCTTTGACTTAGGATCCTTAACTTTGGTACCATTTTAGTGTTTCTGTACTTCGGTCAGGGATTTCCCTAACACCTGGGACTTCCACACATCTTGGATCATCTACTAGCATCAGGCATTGCATATCCGCCTCTCTGGCCACCATTTGATATTGTGCTCACGTTTTTACACAGTATTTAGTTTTTGCAATATGGCATGTGTCTTGCACAGTTGCATGTTTACATTTCCCTAGGATTTTTGTGCCATTTCCGTTCGCATGCAGTATCCCCGTTTTTTCATCACCTCTAACTACTTGTTCAAGCTCCCTTCTAAGATGGCACCCACGGGTTCCGCTGTTCAGTCCTCTTTCTAGCTCTACTGTGCGTATTTTTACGGAGTCCACGAGTGACTCCATATGTAGTAGCTCTCAGCCAGAAGCAGCTTGGCATAGCGTTTGGTCGTGTTTCTCAAGTTCTAAGGTAAGCAGTACCCCAGCACGCTCTATCGTGTTTTAATTTTACAACACCTTTTCTCTTCCTTACAATGGTTACCTGTGTTACAGTTACCGGTCACCCGACTGCATCATCCAAACTCGACATTGAGCATTAGGCTGCTGTTGAGATAGGGGTGAGTGTTCGTTCCCATTCTTGTGTTTACTACCATCTAATTGTCCATAGAGAACAATGGTTTACCCTTTTTTTGCTTATCCTGTTGTAGCTCATTTTCACCATCCTTCCGTTGCAACGAAGGGAATCTGCGTTTCCCCCTAGGTGAGCGTAGACTCTTTCATTACCAGTAGGCTATCCAAAGTTGGTACGAGCTTTTCCTTGCTCATTCTGTTAGCTTTTTCTTTTTTCACACCGTTTTATTTTTTATTCATTTATTTATTTTTGCAGCATCAGAGTTGGACTTTCTTTAAGTCGCATACTTTGTGCTCAGCTAGGTATGTTTTGACATATTTGTCCACAGCTTGCACTGGCGTTTTTCATACCTTGTTTGTTCCGTTGCACACCACGTGTGTTTGTTAAGATAATATTCACTTTTGCAGTCACGTGTTTCTCACGTCGTTCACGTACCTTGTTCTGCCTTTCTCTGCATATCACTATTCGCACACGGGTGGACATGTTCCAACATACCATACATTAGTTAACCACTGATGGACTCTCTTGTACTCGTGCATCTTTATGAAGTTATGTAATGGCACCACGTGTTGTCTTTATGAATCAGTCAGCAAGTCTATTTGTTATTGCAGTAGATGTCTTTGCTTACAGGTTGCCCCTGACGACGGGACGACCCAGGTCCCGAAATGCATCCGGCTTTCTTTTAAGCACTCTGTATATTATTTCATGTGTTATTCATGATGCAATGACCACATGTTATGATTTCCAAATGATATGATGTATATCTGTGAAACTACCAGATTTCTCTGACATGACTATGATGTATAGTCATGCATAAGAAGATATAATTTAATACAACTTTTGTTCTGAAATATTGGTTTTATTCTATTCATTGTATGATTTAAATTTTGAATCATTGACGAGGGTTCTTTAGCAATCCAGTGCACAGTGCACAGTGTATACTACCACGTTGGCTAGTAATTCCCTTTCTTGGGATGACGTAGCCATTGATATTGTTGGTCCTCTTCATGGTGAACACCAAACTCCCTATTTGATTGTCTTGTTGGATTTATACTCTTGGTGGATTGAAGTGAGTTCTGTGATAGATATCATGACACAATGTGTAATTAAGTTTTTGGATTCTATCTTCAAGCGTGAAAGCTTTCCTTGTTCTTTACTATCGGACAATGGATCACAATTTTGTTCACGTGAAATGGAGGGAAATTTAGTGAAGTGTGGAATTGAACACAAGAAAATTTCTCTTTATCATCCCGAGTCTAATGGCACCATTGAGTGATTGAATAAAACGTTGAAAGAAAGCATACAACTGGCGAGAGTCAACTGTTTAAACTGGAGGGATGAGTTACAAAGTCGCATTTCTGCTTACAGATTTACACCACACTCTTCAACTGGGAAGACACCTTTTGAGTTATTCAAAGGAAGATCTCCAAATACCATCATGTGTCCAGGGTGGATGATTCTGGATAAAGGTCTCACGGACAATGGTATTGGTGAATGGAGGGACAAGGAATTAGCTCTTCAAAAAAGGAAGATCTCTCTTGACACTCGCAGGTCTGGTAAGGTTGTTAAGTTCAATGTTGGTGACAAAGTCAAAGTCAAGGCTCCTGTAGGCTGTCAAAACTGGTCCAAATACACTTGTGTAAAGAGTGTGGTGAAACTGTACAAGAACGCTGTCAAAACCAACAATGGTCGGATCTGGAATCACAGTCGTGTTGTTCATGTTAGTCCCAGCTATGACAATACTTGTGAATCAGAGATTTCTGTTGGGGTCTCTTCTCGTTTGGAATGTGAGCATACTCGTAAGAGTGTTAGAGTCTGCAAAAGCCCAAGTTATCTTAATGATTTTGTGAGAAGTTAATTGTGCATTTACTGTGAATTACTGACACACTTTCTTTTTCTCTCTTCTTTTGTTTGTTTTAGGGGAAAGAAAGGTTACGTTTGAGTTTCTTGCTGATATGTTCTTGTAAAAAATGTATTCCAAATGTAAGAGGGAAGAAGTGTGATATGGCCTGGTTCCACGTTCTACGTTCTAGTGTGGAACCAGGACTTTGTAAAGTTCTGGGTTTGTCAGTTGGCCCAGTTCTACGATGGATGTGTTGCGCAATAAAGTCTCTCTCTTACCTTTATAAGTCTCTGTGGGCCCGATTCACAGAACTAACTTAAGACAAAATCCTAAACTTACTACTATTTTGTTATTCACAGAAGGCACTTACTCATTTCGGTATTCACAGAAGGCACTTACTCATTTCGGTATTCACAGAAGTTAGGAGTCCTAACTTTAGGACTCCTAAATGCCTTCTGCGAATACCGAAAGTCTAAAAGTTAGGATTTTTCTTAGTTTAGTAGTAGTATAGTTAGGACTCCTAACTTTAGGACTCCTAAATGCCTTCTGTGAATACCGAAAGTCTTAAAATTAGGATTTTTCTCAATTTAGTAGTAGTAAAGTTAGGACTCCTAACTTTAGGACTCCTAAATGCCTTCTGTGAATACCGAAAGCCTTAAAATTAGGATTTTTCTCAGTTTAGTAGTAGTATAGTTAGGACTCCTAACTTTAGGACTCCTAAATGCCTTCTGTGAATACCGAAAGTCTTAAAATTAGGATTTTTCTCAGTTTAGTAGTAGTAAAGTTAGGAGTCCTAACTTTAGGACTCCTAAACTGAGAAAAATCAAAATTTTAAGACTTTCGGTATTCACAGAAGGCATTTAGGAGTCCTAAAGTTAGGACTACTAACTTCTGTGAATACCAAAATGAGTAAGTGTCTTCTGTGAATACGAAAATGGTAGTAAGTTTAGGATTTTGTCTTAAGTTAATTCTGTGAATCGGGCCCACAGACTTTATTACAGGGAGGCACTTAGAGACTCACATGGTGTCAGGCAAAGGCCACGGGCTGGGTCCAATCCAGGTCCAGCTGCCACTGGTCAGCTGGGTAGTTCCAGGAAATGCCTCTTGCAGCTAGCTTGTTTTCTCACAGTAGCCAAAGAGGAGGTCAGCAAACTGACCCTTGGTGTCCTCTTCTTTGCCCTCGGCACATTAGGGAGCCGGTCCAGTTCTTCAGGGATCCTCTCAGGCCAGGCACAGCAGGTCCAGTCCTCTTCTGGTCTTCAGCAGGTCCAGAAAAAGTTCTAGAGTGGGTGCCTGTAGATTCAACATTCATGTTTGGTACACACTAGTGGGTTGGGGTTACTCCTGTCCCATTCCTAAGCAATGTGAGAAATGTTTGCAGGCGCTAACTTACCCACTTTTTTAGTAGTTCCTTTTTGACCTACTGTAAACATGCTCAAAATGCAAGGTGTCAGGTTGTCTTCAAGGTGTCAACAATCTTTAAACTTGGGCTCAGAGGGCTGGGGGTGTGTGGGGGGAAGATACTATGGAAACCCTACTGTCCCCCACATCTAACATTAAAAATCAGTTTGAAGCTGATACAGTATCCACAACAAACCCAGAAACAAAAGTCTGGCAGGACAAAAGCAGGGTCCTTCATCAACCAGACAGTAAATACACAAGAATTACCTTTGCATTCTGTTCTCTCTCTTTCAAGTGTGCCCCAAGTGTTACATGGGAACCCAGCAGCCCTGTCAAGTAGGATTTGACACTCAACAGGATTTGACACTGTAGTGTCAAAATGGATACCAACAGTACCCACCCTGCACATTCTGTTGAGTGATGCTAAGTTCTCTCTGTCCATTCAGGTCTTCCTATTGTTTGCTCCTGAGAGGCGTAATATACCTTTCTTTTTACACATATTCTAGCTTAATTACTGACTGGTAGAAGCTAGAGAGTCTATAAAAGTTAGCCTCCAGGAATTTCAATCATTGTAAAGATAACTTTCTAAAAGCCATTTTCCTTAATATTTATTAAAAGCCCAACTCACCATCAAGTTAGATTTTAATAACTATTAAAATAGTTGTTTAAAATCTTTCTCCTTATTCCCATTCCTGAAATGCAGTATTTGCTTATAATATTGCTTCCCATTGTTTCTCTATGGGCCATCCGACCTTTCTACAGTGAAAAAAGCTTTTGTAAGCTAGTCACTGTAAGGAAATGCTAACTTTAAGTTTCTATATGTCCTACTTTTAATTACTTTGCACCCTGCCTTGTGGACTACAAGGCCTACGTAGGGGTGACTTATTAATATTTAAAGGGAAGCTCTTTTTCTGTCAAAAGGGTTTATCATGACAAGTTGCAGTGCATGTTTTGCACTGTTACAGTAACACTACAGTAGTAGGCCTGAAGCAACATTTGCACTGCCACGATAGTGGATGGCACAAAAGGTGCTGCAGTCTCCTAGTGATCTTTAACTTTCAGGCCCTAGGTTCTATATACAAGGGACTTATAGGTAAGTTAAATATAGCAATTATGAGAATGCCAATTCAGTTAAAAGGAGGAACACAGGCACTTTACGTCTAGTTAGCAGGGGTGGAGTTCTAAAGCCTTAAAGAATATAGGGTTCAGCAAAAGGCAAATAATCTGTGGTAACCAGGCAGGAACGGCTGGTTTCCTTCACAGGCTACCCTCAGCCAAGAGCTAGGTTAGACTGTTCCATCCCTTACGACTTTCCTGTTCAGGTGATTAAAAATGGACAATTCACCACTGCAGAGGCTCTTTTCAGTTTTATTCCCCTTTGAACTGATCTGTACCCCTGTGTCAACATCTTCCTTAGCTACTAATCCTCTCCATGACGAAAATATCTTCTCACTTGCAGACCCCATTTGTGAAGCGACTAACTCTAGCTTGCTTACAGATGCATCCCAATAGGCAGAGTGTACCACCAGATCCAACAAGGTGATATGGACCATTCTGCTCCCTAGGTCAGACTTCTGTCCCCAACGCAGGGCAAGCTCTGCCCAAAAGGTTAACAACCAACAGAGGCAAGTGACGGCTGTCACTGTCAAGGTCCAGGCCCCTGTCCATCCACTACTTGGTGGAGGCTCCAAATTGGGGACTCAGGTAGGCCACATTTCCAGCAGAGGGACTGACAAGAAGTCCTCCACTTGCCTCTGAGGTCCTTTTGGCGTTTTAGGTTTCTCAGAGTGCGGGCTACAACTTCAGGTTGCAGACACCCTCATTCCACTGTTACTTCCACCATCTAAGGGTTGACCCCCCCGAGACTGGCTCATCAGCTAAAGATCTTTATCCAGAGACTGAACATATACCTAGCAGTCCAGGTCTTCCTGGGCAGACATGCAGTGCACCTCAAGGGTGACACTGGCGGTGTCATGTAGGGGTCTGCCTGACGCAGGTCTCCTGTCCCGTCTCTGAGACAGTGTGGACAGCACCACCAGGTCATATGTGGCCTCCCCAGGGTCAGTCTGGGGGTGCACTCCTCTCAGAGCAAGTAACCCCTACTTTCTGGTCCACCCACTGTGGGTGGCATCCACCTCCTACCCCATACTTTTTGTCTTGGCCTTCATACTCTCAATTTAGGGGTGGTACCTCCAGAAATCAATGCTTTTGGGCCACCCTTGGTGGCCACCCATCCTGCCTCTTGTTTTACCAGTGGGAGCTCACTGCGAAGGATGCTGTCAGTGGGCATCCTAAGACTAAGAGTGACACTCCCCTGGCAGAGTACCCCATCCCATTGTAAGGGTACCATCACCATAGGGCGGTCAACCCCCTTTCTCATGGACCTACATTACCCTATAGACCTGTCATCTGAGATAGTGTTCTGGAGGAACCAGACTTGCTGCTATCATGGTCTCCCTGGCACAGGTATCCTGCAGAGCAGTGACTGGGACCCCATTTATTGCACCCTCCTGGAAGTGATGTCTAACACACTCCACTCACTCATCATCCTGGTCCACCTCCCAGCTAAGGGATGCTAGGGCATGCTCTACCCTCTCCTCTTGGGAATAATCTACCCCTAGGGCTACACTAGTGAATCCTGCAGTTTACCTCCAGGTTCATACAGTATCCCTCCTTTTTTGCCTTGTCCATAGACAGTTTTAACACCATGCTTGATGATATGGCATAATGGGCTTATTCCCGCTAAAACTCCCCTTCTTCTGTTCAGAAGTGTTTGTGAATTTCTCCCTTACAAAACTCTTTGGGGAGCTTCTCTGT